>NC_134364.1:8342167-8372480 GCF_048569485.1 Anomaloglossus baeobatrachus | reverse complement strand
GGAGACAAGCCATTGCAGCAGAGGTGAAACAGATGCTTACTCTAGGGGTGATCAAGGAGTCAAAGAGTGACTGGGCTAGTCCCATTGTGCTGATTCCAAAACCCGATGGGTCGCTACGTTTCTGCAATGATTTTAGGAGATTGAATGAGGTTTCCAAGTTCGACCTTTACCCTATGCCCTGGGTGGACGAACTTATTGAACGGTTGGGAAAGGCTCAATATTTCACGACGCTTGACCTTACCAAAGGCTATTGGCAGGTGCCGCTGACAGTCAGCCAAGGAAAAAACGGCCTATATTACACCAGAGGGGCTCTACTACTATGTTGTCTTGCCTTTCGGTTTACATGGAGCCCCGGCTACTTTCCAAAGACTGATGGACATAGTGTTGGAACCCCATCAGAAGTGCGCATCCGCCTATCTAGATGACATCATCATCTTCAGTACCGATTGTCCCAGGTCCAGGCCGGCTTTAACTCCCTGCGGGCGGCAGGGTTGACCGCAAACCCCAAAAAATGTGCAATCGGTCAGGAGGAAGCCCGCTATTTGGGGTACGTTATTGGCCGCGGGGTGATCAAGCCTCAAGTAAATAAAATAGAGGCCATCCAAAAGTGGCCTAGACCAGTGTCCACTAAACAGGTGAGGGCGTTCCTCGGCATTATCTGGTATTACCGGCGGTTTATACCAGACTTTGCCGGGAGAACAGCGGCTTTGACCGAGCTGTTGAAGGGTAAGAAGGCGGCTATGGTACGCTGGACCCCGCAGGCTGAGGAAGTGTTTCAGTCCATGAAGACTGCCTTGTGTGGTCAACCGGTCCTCATTAGCCCCGATTTCGGTAACACCTTCCTTGTGCAAACAGATGCCTCCGAGGTGGGTCTGGGGGCCGTACTCTCGTAAGAGGTGAACGGAACTGAGCATCCGGTTACCTATCTGAGCCGGAAGCTTACCCCGGCGGAAAAGAATTATAGCGTAGTGGAGAAGGAGTGCTTGGCTATTAAATGGGCCTTGGAGTCCCTGCGCTATTATTTGCTCGGGCTACAGTTTCGGTTGGTGACTAACCACGCGCCCCTCGTCTGGATGAGAAATGCGAAGGAACGGAATGCCCGGGTCACCCGCTGGTTCCTGTCCCTTCAGAATTTGTTTTACGGTAGAACATCGGGCCGGTTCATCCCAGGGCAATGCCGATGCCCTGTCTTGGGCGGCCTGTTTGGGGGCGTTCGTTCATCCCCTCGGGTTTGAACGGAGGGGGGGGTATGTGAGAGATAGTGGGTCCATTGATATGTGACGGACGGTACGTATCTCCCAGAATGCGTACAGAAACATATTAGAGCCCTACATAGTGGTCAGTCCAGTGACCTCCAGGCCGGGTTATGCAGGTGGCTCATGGCCACAGTTCTCTTTTAAAAGCTTCTTGTAAAGGCCTGGGTGGGGCAGAGTTGCTTTTGTAAGCTGCAGAGCAAGAAACTGAAGAGAGTTCAGGCCTGTGTGGACCGATTATAAGTCTGTGGACCCTCCTGGAACAGCCGAACGGGGTATAGTAAGACTGTCTCCTACGGCAAGGGGTGCCTGTGTGACGGGGACCCGTATGGACTGTGAGTAACCCGGCTGTGTTCCGGATGACTTTACCTGTACAGCGAGGACAATAAAGCTGTTTGGATTGGACTATTTTGGGTCACTGCCTCTTTGTCGACTTGGGGGACCCCTACCCCGCTACAGGCGTGATATATGGGGTGATATATGGATGACCTGCTGCTGCCGCAGACAAGATACAGAACTGCACAAGCGCCAGAACAGATGAAGGATCCAACATCAGAACACACCTCTGAAGCCCAGCGCCTCCAGAACCTCCCAGAATTACCAAGACAAACTGAAGAAACCTGGAGTGCTAAAGAGGAGCAATCCTCTGTATGTGGAGACCGTACAGTGCAAACAACGGAAAGAAGCCATTCTGTTATATCCCAATCAGCGCCCTCCACTGGCCAGAAGATTAATTACAACTAACAGGATGCAAGATACGATTTGTATCTGCAAAGTAAAGTAACAATCCCATGTAATGTCATTTTTATATCTCGTGTTAACCCTAGAACGCGCAACCATAGAAATCTACAATAGAAAACAAGTAACCCAGCAGGCTGCGAGGCCCCAGGTATGCCTTCTAGGGTTAAATACCAACTAATTAACCCAGAGCGATATTGTAGCAGTACGAGAGGAAAAACCTGATCATCACGTGTGACAAGTTTAATTCTTACCACCAAACCGGCTGTATACCCCACAATACAGCGGCTCCGTATACTCTCCTCGCTCTGGGCTGCGGCTGGACACCAGCTTGTGTTCTAATAATCTTGTAATAAATGAATTTCACCTACATGGCAGGACATGTGTCCTTCCCGGCAGACAGCGAGCGCAGCCCCCGCAGACAGCGAGCGAGCGCAGCCCCCGCAGACAGCTAGCGAGCGCAGCCCCCGCAGACAGCTAGCGAGCGCAGCCCCCGCAGACGGCTAGCAAGCGCAGCCCCCGCAGACGGCTAGCAAGCGCAGCCCCCGCAGACAGCTAGCGAGCGCAGCCCCCGCAGACAGCTAGCGAGCGCAGCCCCCGCAGACAGCTAGCGAGCGCAGCCCCCGCAGACAGCTAGCGAGCGCAGCCCCCGCAGACAGCTAGCGAGCGCAGCCCCCGCAGACAGCTAGCGAGCGCAGCCCCCGCAGACAGCGAGCGCAGCCCCCGCAGACAGCGAGCGCAGCCCCCGCAGACAGCGAGCGAGCGCAGCCCCCGCAGACAGCGAGCGAGCGCAGCCCCCGCAGACCAGCTCTTGTCCTGTACGGAGCATTCACATTCACTGCTTGTTCCTCACCGGGCACCACCGTATCTCCATACCTGCATATCATTGCCCCTTATACACAGCTGACCCGTGCAGAGGGTTTCTTACAATTGTGCAGGAGACAGATCTGATGCAGTTCTTGAACCGATACATTGAAGCAAACCCTCAGTGTTGTTACTTGGACATTGTTCTTACTCTTTTCTCCCTCTTATCCTCAGATCTGGAATGAGCGCGCCTACGATGCCACCTATATAAAGGTAGGGTCCGGCCTTGGGTGTCGCTGCCACTGTCTTTTTTGATACTTTTGTGATGTTGTTTACTGTATTATCTTTCACAAACCTCCAATAACCAGACTTCCTAACCTGAAGAGCTGACAATCAGAATGTCATGTCAGGAGTGACTCTTATCAAACCACTTGCTGCAGTGACGCCATTGTCCTGGTCATTACTGCCCCGATGTGACATTTGACCCCCGAGCTGCACCTCCCGCTGGGGACGAGCCGCACCTCCCGCTGAGGACGAGCCGCACCTCCCGCTGGGGACGAGCCGCACCTCCCGCTGGGGACGAGCCGCACCTCCCGCTGGGGACGAGCCGCACCTCCCGCTGGGGACGAGCCGCACCTCCCGCTGGGGACGAGCCGCACCTCCCGCTGGGGACGAGCCGCACCTCCCGCTGGGGACGAGCCGCACCTCCCGCTGGGGACGAGCCGCACCTCCCGCTGGGGACGAGCCGCACCTCCCGCTGGGGACGAGCCGCACCTCCCGCTGGGGACGAGCCGCACCTCCCGCTGGGGACGAGCCGTAGATCTGAAGCCCCTCGCTGGATTAGCAGGCTGCGAGATAATGACACGTAGGGTCCTTGGTCTCAATGCCAGGGCGGCCATATTTGTGCAGCAGTGGCCCTTTAGGTGGACAGATGATTGCAAACACTTGAGGTCCCGTGGTCTGGGATTTCGGGTCTGGCACCGCTGCCGGCAGTCAGTAGGATGCTGGATTATGTGGATTTTAATGAGCCATACCCCTTTGTACTGCCTCGTGCATGCTTGGCCGGAGCTGCTCGCTGTAGACTTGTAGGATGAGGTGTAGGAGCTTGTGCTGCCTTTTTGGTAACGGCTGACATGTCCGCTTTGTCCCTGAGGTTCTCCGGCGCAGCCTGGACAGGCTGGGGTTAAACCACGTCAGTATCATCGCTGCGGATGGAGACTGGGCGGTTGCAAAGGACATGGTAGTTGATCCTTATCTAAACGAAGCTGTGCAGATTATAGGGTAAGTGACTTTTACATAGGACTGCCATTCTCCTCTGCTGTACGGACCCTGTCGGGCCTGCTCTGTATGGAGGGGACAGGCCTGGGCCTATAGGAAGGGGCTGGCCCTCAGCCGACACTCAGCAATATAATGTAAATTACACGTCCTCTACCACACGGCAGCAGCGAGGTTATCGCATCCGGTGTCTCACCCAGGGACAGTCAGCGAATGGAGACCGGAAACCACAGAACTGTGACTCTAGATGGCTGGGATATGAGGCAGAATAGTGATTGCAGCTCTGGAGGGGACTGAAATATGACATCTCTCAATCAATGCAGTACCTGCTCTGACAGATTGTTAGCTCTTCAGGTCATGGATGTGCCTGTTTTGTTTTTTTTCTGTTTGCTTAGTCCTCTGCATTTTTGCTGTCAGTGATCCATTCTTTATCCTGTCAGTCTCCAGTCGGGTACATTTAGTACTGTGATGCCACAAATGCTGCACTTTCTGTCCCACCCTTTGCCTCCTGCAGCTTCATCTCCCCTCTCCCTGTCTCCTGTACTGGCTGCTGGCAGAGGTGCTTACTAGTTCACACAACGACGTTTTTGCAGCTTTATTTTCACACCACTGCGTATATCCTGCACATTTTTCATACTTTTTTGTTGTGTTTTTCATGGTATTTTTAAGTCCTTTGTTTGGGACCCTCATAGACTTGAATTATTACAAATTTGGAAAACGCATTGATTAAAAAGGTAAAAAAAAATGAAACGTGCATGAGACGACAGAAATGTCATGGATTTTGTTGGTGCTGTAAAACTCTGCCTAGAATACTCAGTAACACGCTGCAATTGTGCGATGTGTGAACACGTCCTTATACACGGCTCATACACCGCAGCTCTTCCCGTACTCTGCTGCCTCTGCGGGGTGCAGGTCTCTCCTGGGGTGGTCTCTTTGGAGGATAGCTGGTGATCTGCACTTTTCCCTTCTCTTTCTGCCTATCCCTTTCTTCTACAAGTTGCTGCGCTACACCCTGGATAAGAGCGGCCTGGAGCGGGTGCGGATCATAGCCAGCGATAATCTGTGGCAGCCCATCTCCATCCAGATGCTGCTGGACGCCGAGCTCCTGAGGGCGGTGGATGTGATAGGGTAGGAGACCGCAACGTCCTACTAGACCCCATGTGTAGACCGAGCCCGGACTGTAAGGACAGATTCACATTCATGATTGTGCAGTCCCTGTATATACAAACATTACATTACTGATCCTGAGTTACCTCCTGTATTATACTCCAGAGCTGCACTCACTATTCTGCTGGTGCAGTCACTGTGTACATACATTACTGATCCTGAGTTACCTCCTGTATTATACTCCAGAGCTGCACTCACTATTCTGCTGGTGCAGTCACTGTGTACATACATTACATTACTGATCCTGTATTATACTCCAGAGCTGCACTCACTATTCTGCTGGTGCAGTCACTGTGTACATACATTACAGTACTGATCCTGAGTTACCTCCTGTATTATACTCCAGAGCTGCACTCACTATTCTGCTGGTGCAGTCACTGTATACATACATTACATTACTGATCCTGAGTTACCTCCTGTGTTAGGCTCCAGAGCTGCACTCACTATTCTGCTGGTGCAGTCACTGTGTACATACATTACAGTACTGATCCTGAGTTACCTCCTGTTTTATACTCCAGAGCTGCACTCACTATTCTGCTGGTGCAGTCACTGTGTACATACATTACTGATCCTGAGTTACCTCCTGTGTTAGGCTCCAGAGCTGCACTCACTATTCTGCTGGTGCAGTCACTGTGTACATGATGGCGTTCTGTATGGTGTCACCGCTGCTCTGTCTCTGCGGTTCGGTCATTCTCCGCGCTCTCTTCCAGCGCTCACTACCCCGGGACTCTGACTGTGGATGACGCCGTATCTACAGGGAAGAAGCTTTGGTCTTCGGAGGATTACAGCACATTTAATGACGAGGTTGGCGGTGGCTGCTGGGCGCGAATCCTCAACCAGAACTACGTGAATGGGAACATGACCTCGTGAGTGCATGGCCAGGATCGCCCCCTTATGGGATGCCCTGGGGGACGCCTGCCCCCTGTGTTGGTGTCCTGCCCCCCTGTATTGGTGTCCTGCCCCCCTGTATTGGTGTCCTGCCCCCCTGTATTGGTGTCCTGCCCCCCTGTATTGGTGTCCTGCCCCCCTGTATTGGTGTCCTGCCCCCCTGTATTGGTGTCCTGCCCCCCTGTGTTGGTGTCCTGCCCCCCTGTGTTGGTGTCCTGCCCCCCTGTGTTGGTGTCCTGCCCCCCTGTGTTGGTGTCCTGCCCCCCTGTGTTGGTGTCCTGCCCCCCTGTGTTGGTGTCCTGCCCCCTGTGTTGGTGTCCTGCCCCCCTGTGTTGGTGTCCTGCCCCCCTGTGTTGGTGTCCTGCCCCCCTGTGTTGGTGTCCTGCCCCCCCTGTGTTGGTGTCCTGCCCCCTGTGTTGGTGTCCTGCCCCCCTGTGTTGGTGTCCTGCCCCCCTGTGTTGGTGTCCTGCCCCCCTGTGTTGGTGTCCTGCCCCCCTGTGTTGGTGTCCTGCCCCCCTGTGTTGGTGTCCTGCCCCCCTGTGTTGGTGTCCTGCCCCCCTGTGTTGGTGTCCTGCCCCCCTGTGTTGGTGTCCTGCCCCCCTGTGTTGGTGTCCTGCCCCCCTGTATTGGTGTCCTGCCCCCCTGTATTGGTGTCCTGCCCCCCTGTATTGGTGTCCTGCCCCCCTGTATTGGTGTCCTGTCAGTAACACATTTCTCCCTCCTGTGGTCCCTTCTTCCAGGACGATCTCGTGGAACCTCGTGGCCAGTTACTATGAGCAGCTGCCGTTTGGTCTGGAAGGACTGATGACGGCTAAGGAGCCTTGGAGCGGAAACTACGTGGTGTCCTCTCCCATCTGGATTACGGGTAACACTTCCGGGGCTCGAGCCTGAAATCCCTGATAACAGGGAGCAAAGGAATTTTATCTAGCACTCGTTTATTAAAAAAATTAGCAATGGTTTTAATTTAGATGTGCAAATGTTCACCCAGCTGAGTGTTTGTTACAGCGTATCAGTGTAAGCAATCATTGCACAAGGTTAGCATTTGCTGCACGGTATCAGCTGGAAGCCACAGTCACGGGTCTGCTCTTTCCTAGCTCACACCACTCAGTTCACCCAGCCGGGGTGGTATTACCTGCGGACGGTCGGTCACTTGGAGAAGGGTGGGAGTTACGTGGCCCTGACTGACCGGAAAGGGAACATCACCATTGTTATCGAGACCATGGTAAGGAGATGTTCAGTGGTTAGAGCACTTAGTGCTGTTGAGAAAAATGGACACCCCTCCTCTCCTCTCTGTGTATGAGGAGCTGCAGCTGCATCCCCCTCCTCTCCCCTCTGCTTGTATGACAAGGTGCAGCTTCATCCCCCTCCTCTCCCCTCTGCGTGTATGAGGAGGTGCGGCTGCATCCCCCTCCTCTCCCCTCTGCGTGTATGAGGAGCTGCAGCTGCATCCCCCCTCCTCTCCCCTCTGCTTGTACGAGGAGCTGCAGCTGCATCCCCCCTCCTCTCCCCTCTGCTTGTATGAGGAGCTGGAGCTGCATCCCCCTCCTCTCCCCTCTGCGTGTATGAAGAGCTGTAGCTCCATCCCCCTCCTCTCCCCTTGTATGAGGACCTGGAGCTGCATCCCCCTCCTCTCACCTTTGCTTGTATGAGGAGCTGCAGCTGCATCCCCCTCCTCTCCCCTCTGCTTGTATGAGGAGCTGCAGCTGCATCCCCATCCTCTCCCCTCTGCTTGTATGAGGAGCTGCATCCCCCTCCTCTCCCCTCTGCTTGTATGAGGAGCTGCAGCTGCATCCCCCTCCTCTCCCGTCTGCTTGTATGAGGAGCTGCAGCTGCATCCCCCTCCTCTCCCCTCTGCTTGTATGAGGAGCTGCAGCTGCATCCCCCTCCTCTCCCGTCTGCTTGTATGAGGAGCTGCATCCCCCTCCTCTCCCCTCTGCTTGTATGAGGAGCTGCAGCTGCATCCCCCTCCTCTCCCGTCTGCTTGTATGAGGAGCTGCAACTGCATCCCCCTCCTCTCCCGTCTGCTTGTATGAGGAGCTGCATCCCCCTCCTCTCCCCTCTGCTTGTATGAGGAGCTGCAGCTGCATCCCCCTCCTCTCCCGTCTGCTTGTATGAGGAGCTGCAGCTGCATCCCCCTCCTCTCCTGTCTGCTTGTATGAGGAGCTGCAGCTGCATCCCCCTCCTCTCCCCTCTGCGTGTATGAAGAGCTGTAGCTCCATCCCCCTCCTCTCCCCTCTGCTTGTATGAGGAGCTGCAGCTGCATCCCCCCTCCTCTCCCCTCTGCTTGTATGAGGAGCTGTAGCTGCATCCCCTTCCTCTCCCCTCTGCGTGTATGAAGAGCTGTAGCTCCATCCCCCTCCTCTCCCCTCTGCTTGTATGAGGAGCTGCATCCCCCTCCTCTCCTCTCTGCTTGTATGAGGAGCTGTAGCTCCATCCCCCTCCTCTCCTGTCTGCTTGTATGAGGAGCTGCAGCTGCATCCCCCTCCTCTCCTGTCTGCTTGTATGAGGAGCTGCAGCTGCATCCCCCTCCTCTCCTGTCTGCTTGTATGAGGAGCTGCAGCTGCATCCCCCTCCTCTCCCCTCTGCTTGTATGAGGAGCTGCAGCAGATCCTTTTAAGGCTATGTGCGCACGTTGCGTACTAGCCTGCAGAAATTTCTGCAGCGATCTGAAGAGCACATGTGCGCTTTAGATCGCTGCAGAAATGTCCGTAGTGAGCGCCGATTCCATGCGCTCTGCCTGCAGCTCCTGCCATAGACAGAGCAGGAGCTGCCGGCAAAGCGCAGGAAAGAAGTGACATGTCACTTCTTTTTGCGCAGCGCTTCGGCAGTAGCCGAAGCGCTGCGCTCTGAGACGCCACGTGCGCACGGCCCCTGCACAATCTCCATAGACTGTGCAGGGGACGCAGGACGCATGCAGTTACGCTGCGCTGCAAAGCGCAGCGTAACTGCATGAATTTACGCAACGTGCGCACATAGCCTAAGTCTGAGTTACCAGAATGAGTGTAATCCTCTCCTCTGTTATGCCCGCAGACTCATGACCACTCCGTCTGTATCCGGCCTTTTCTGCCCAAATTCAACGTCTCTGCGCAGAACGCCACCTTCCAGCTGGACGGCTCCTTTGTGAGTATCAGAGCATTGATGTAGTGTATAATGGTGGACCCTGATGACGTCATTATTGGTTCTGTAGAACGGTCTGACGTCGCTGCAGGTCTGGTATTCGAAGCTGTGCTCCGGCAAACCCGCCCTGTTCACCAAGAAGTCCGCCATACCGGTAATACATGGAGCGGGGGAGGGGTGCTGTGCAGAAGAGTGGGCACTGGTCACATGGTTATCAGTAATGGCTGACTTCGTCTTCTTCAGGTTACAGGAGGGTCCTTTACTCTCGAGCTTGAGGTGGACGAGGTTTACACGTTGACGACGCTGACCACGGGGCAGAAGGGGTCTTATCCCGGCCCCCCGGAGTCTCAGCCTTTCCCTAGGAAATACAAGGACGACTTCAATGTCCGTGAGTCTTTCCAATCCTGGCGGTTCTGGAGGAGTTGGTGTCCTCGTGGAGCAGCTGTAAAACGTGGCATCTCGCGGTCACGTATCGCCTGTTATATACATTACGCGGGAGGGCATTTATTATCAGCGCTCTCCTTAGATCACTGTGGATTCTACGATCCGGAGGGGATATCTAACGTCTCTTTCCCGTTGTGTACCCCCACGTCCAGGTAATCCTCCGTTCAGTGAAGCTCCATACTTCGCCGATCAGTCCGGTGTATTTGAGTATTTCACAAACACTTCGGACCCCGGAGATCACGTCTTCACTTTCCGCCAGGTCCTGACTCAGCGGCCGATCACTTGGTCATCTGACCCCTATCAGGCCATCAGCGTAATCGGAGACTACTCCTGGTGAGGTCACTACGTCTGCTTTCCTTGCACCGATACACTGTAGCGAAGTCTCCAGCGGGGGCAGCGTGCTGCTGATGTGATTGGCTCAGAGGCTCGTCCAGACCAGATACAATTGTGACAGCTCCGCCCCTGTACGAGCTGCACTGAGCTCGGGGTGGATCTGTAGGGTCTATTCACTGAAAGCAAGCAGCCATGTAAACATTGTAACCTGCATGAGATTGATGGTGCTGAACTCCATTCTCTGCACAGGTCTAATCTTACCATAACCTGTGACGTCTACATCGAGACCCCGGGCACAGGCAGCGTCTTCATTGCCGCCAGGGTGGACCAGGGGGGCTCGCCCGCATACCTGGCCAAAGGGATCTATTTCTGGGTGTCTGCGGACGGCACTTACAAAGTCACAGGAGATCTGCGTAAGTCCTCACCCCCCAGAGACTGCAAGACTTATTACATAATGAACAACTCTTCTAATACTTGTGATTTCCTTTATCAGAAGGGAAGATTGTGCTGCATAAGGGGCTGTCAGGAGTGCGGGCGAGAGCCTGGCACACGCTGACCCTGCATGTAAAGGTAAGAGCTGAGCGCCCATACAGGAAGTGACATCACCGCTACCCAGATATCAGTCATATTGTACAGGAAGTGACATCATCGCTCTGCAGATATCAGTTATATTATACAGGAAGTGACATCACCGCTCTCCAGACATTAGTTATTATACAGGAAGTGACATCACTGCTACCCAGATATCAGTCATTATACAGGAAGTGACATCACCACTCTGCAGATATCAGTCATATTATACAGGAAGTGACATCACCGCTCTGCAGATATCAGTCATATTATACAGGAAGTGACATCACCGCTCTGCAGATATCAGGTATATTATACAGGAAGTGACATCACCGCTCTGCAGATATCAGTCATATTATAGAGGAAGTGACATCACCACTCTGCAGATATCAGTCATATTATAGAGGAAGTGACATCACCGCTCTCCCGATATCCATTATATTATACAGGAAGTGACATCATCACTCTCCTGATCAGTTCTATTATACAGGAAGTGACATCACCGCTCTCCAGATATCAGCTATATAATACAGGAAGTGACATCACCGCTCTCCCGATATCAATTATATTATACAGGAAGTGACATCATCACTCTCCTGATCAGTTCTATTATACAGGAAGTGACATCACCGCTCTGCAGATATCAATCATATTATAGAGGAAGTGACATCACCACTCTGCAGATATCAGTTATATTATACAGGAAGTGACATCACCGCTCTCCTGATCAGTTATACTATACAGGAAGTGATATCACCGCTCTCCAGATATTAGTCATATTATACAGGAAGTGACATCACCGCTCTACAGATATCAGTTAGTATCTTCCAAAAGTATTCGCCCCCCCTAGAATTATTCAACCTTTTCCCACATTTCAGGCTTCAAACATAAAGATAAAATGTTAATGTTCTGGTGAAGAATCTACAACAAGTGACACAATTGTGAAGTTGAACGAAATTTTTCTTTATCGTTCCTATGGGAGACCCAGACCATGGGTGTATAGCTACTGCCCCCGGAGGACACACAAAGTTACTACACTCAAAACGTGTAGCTCCTCCCTCCTAGCATATACACCCCCTGCTAGCCAGTCCTAGCCAGTTTCATGCTTTGTGTCAGGAGGATCACACACACACATGCATCCTTTTTTGATTTTCATTTTTTCTAAAGATTTGGAAGAAAAGCGGGTCCACTGGACCCCCGGCATGTCCCTTCTCACCCCCCTGGCGGCGGTGCTGTTAAGGTTGACTTCAGGGCAGGAGCCCTTCATGCCGCGCTCCTTCACCATCCCTTAGGGGCTCTGGCTTGAAGTTAGAGCCAACACGGTTCTCACTGCCTTGCAGGAGACCGGTCTCCATCCGCAGCCCTTTGGCAGGACCCTGCTGGACGGAGCACTGAACCCCCACCCCACCCAGGGACTGGGCCCTGCGTCTCAAAGCTAAGTATAGAGACGTTATTCAGAGGGTCCTTCTGCAATGTGGGGCACTTTTATTGGGGGGACAGTGATATACTTTGATAATGCTGCTTTTTACTGTGTTTCCGGCCAGTTCCACGGTTTTTACTGAGTACCGCGCCGATGATGCCTGATTGTCGGCCGCATGCATAACTCTAGGCCCCGGCTTCAGCCGCGGCCTAGTTTCGTTTCGTTCCCCTGCATGTCAGTCATGCAGGGGGACACTGCAGCGCCGCCCGCCGGCCGCTCTGCACAGGGGAGGACACTCCTTTTTGAGGAGATGATTCCCTCCCCTGTACATCTCCTTAGCCCTCCGATTCCCGCTCCTGGGTTAACCCCCGCCCCCCCCTCACTCTGGCGCCATTTTCTCAGCGTTCTTAGTACACTGGTCGGCGCTGGCTGCTCTGCAGTGCAGAGGGAGTGAATATCTGGCTGGGGGTCCAGGCTTGGAACCCGGGGGGCACTCATAATAGCGGCCTGATAAGTCACAACCTCTGGTTGTGCACTTTTATACACTATCAGGGCATTCTGAAGGAGTTAATTCTTTATTATAGAACCTCCTCCTCAGCAGCATGTCTCACACTAGGAGCAAAGCTCCAGGGCTGTACACTACATGTTCTGCATGTAAGCTCATATTGCCTGAACCGGCACAGACCCACACTGTAATAGTTCTTATGTGGTGGTGCCTCAGCCTGGAGTCTCCCCAGGCTGAACCCCTGTCTTGGGTATTCTAGACATTCTAGACAGAGCCCCCCACCTCTGCAGCATGTCTCACAGAGCGAGGCTGCAGGCTGTTTTTATTATCCACTGCTGGTAGTCTCGTACGGCTGTACCCAGCTCATAACCACTGTGGCCCCTCAGCTTGGAGGCTCATTAAGGGTCCCTCCAGCTGCTCCGGTTTCGGTGGCTGACCCCTGGGGGAATCCTTTTTCCAGGGGTCGGCTGTCCCGGCATCTGCTGAGCATGCAGCCCCCTTCTCAGGGCGTTTTCTGCTCGCTCAGCAAAGCTCACAGACCCCGTCCTCCTGACAGGGAGACGCAGGGTCCCCTGTCCTCCCCGTCCCGCAGCTCCGATTACGAGCTGACTCACTGGACGAGGAGGATGTCTCTACCAGGGGCTCAGACGCTACTTTATGTACTTTGATCCGTCCGTAGGTGACGCAGATGCGAATGATTGGATTGCGTCCATTATACTTGTACTGGACCTCCATCCGCCTGTATCAGGGGAGTATTCCCCGCTGGCAGAAAGGCATCAGTATACCTTTAACAGGACGAGGAGTGTGTTCCTTAACCACTCCAGTTTTCAGCCCGCTGCGTCCAAGCCCACAGCCTGTCCTGCAGACCCCACAGCGGGGTTCTGCTGCCTGTCTCCCCCTCCCATCAGAGGTGGTCAAGGAGTGTACTCATTCGCCAAGGGTGGCCACTCCGGTGTCTAGACTTTCAGCCCGGATAGTTGTATCAGTGGCTGACGGCACCTCTATAAGGATCCCACGGTACATTAATTTTGTACTGGACCTCAATCCGCCGGAGTTACCTTATCTAGGTGAACACAACGTGTGTTCCTTAACCACTCCAGTTTTCAGGCCCCTGTGACCAGTCCAGGGTCCGCTCTGACAGTCGCTTCCCATGAAGCGTGATTCTGAGGACTGTTTCCCCTGTCCACCAATGGTGGTCAAGAAGTGGGCTCATTCACCTCAGGTGGCTCAGCCCGGACCGTTATGTCAGTGGCTGATGGCTCCTCAGAGGAGATGCATTCCCTCACAGGGACTCTATGCCCAAAACGGTTGCCTGAACTTCCAGACTTCAGTCTTTTCATCCTCTGCCAGGTCTGCCATGCTGGACACCGCACGGCGGTGGTCTTGGCTACTTTCCTCGCTATCCGTAGGCTCCTGTGGCTTCGGAAATGGAAGGCAGATGCCTCTATAGAGGTTCCTTGCTGGGCTCCCCTTTGGTGGGACCAGTCTCTTCGGAACCAACTGGATGAAATTTAGGAAGCTCTTGGCGGGGAGAGTTCTTCCTTGCCACAAACCTAAACCAGGGAACCTGTCCAGGGCAGGAATCAGTTGAGGTTTCGGTGGTTTCCGTTCCTCCATCTGATCGTCCTCTAGCTCGGCCTAGGTTCATAGAACCAAATGGCTTGAAGCTGCGTCTTCAGAAGACCGCAGGAGATGCTGCCACTGAGTCAGCTTCCTCCGAGCTATCTAGCCACGCCAACCTCCTCCTTGGTCGGTGGCAGGCTCTCTCCACTTGGCGACGTATGGTTCTAACACGTCTCCGTTCAGTGGGGGCGGGATTATATCTCCCATGGCTACAGGATGGAATTCTGTCCACCCGCCAAACAGATTTTTTCTGTCAACTCCTCCCGGCTCCAAGGCCGCCATCTTCTCACAGGCCGTGGCATTTCTTGCAGGCCAATGGAGTAATTGTACCGGTTCCCGACTGGGAACGGTTCTGAGATTTTTGCTCCGACCTGGATCTTTAGCTTTTCAAGCATGGTCAGGTGTGGCGTTTTCACATGGAGTCTCGGTCTTGTTCCGTGTGTTTTTTCACCGGATCAATCAAGAACCCAAGGAGATTCCCTAGCAGCCATCGGCATCAGAGATGCCTTTCTGCAGGGGTCAATCGCAGTTTCACACCAGCGTTGACTACGTTTTGCCATCGGAGTGGTCCAATTCGTGGCTCTTCCCTTGGAGTTAGCCACGGCCCCTCGAGTATTCTCATTGGGGCTGCTGTGATTAGGGTCCTCTACCCCTAGGGATTGGCAGTGATCGTTTGCCCTGGACGGCCTTCTTCTCGGGGCTTCATCCAGTGCAGACTCTTAGCAGAGTACTTCGCTTACTCTCGCCACTCTAACCTATTCGGGTGGCTTGTCATTCTGTCCAAGTCCACTCTGACTTCGAACCAGAGGTTCTCAGGGACGCAATTCGAGACTCTGTCGGCACTTGTGAAGCTGCTCTTAGTCGATCAGTAGTCCCTCCGCTGGCGGTCGACGTCGTTCTATCAGACACCAAATACAGGTGCTGGTCAGACGGTGGCGTCAATGGAAGCGATTCCTTGCCCAGTTTCTCCTGCGTCCTCTGAGACTGGATGTTTTCCGCTGTACACGCGAACTCCCTCCTTCCACGGGGTGGTGGCTTTGCCACTGACCAGGGGCTCGTTTCAGTGGTGGTTTCGGCCACTCTGTCTCAGGGACGCTCCTTCCTGGCCCCGTCCCGGGTGATCCTCACCAGGATGCTGGTCTTTCCGCCTTGGGAGCAGTATATCTCCACCGTGGAGCGCAGGGCGCTTGGACTCTGTCCGAATCAGCCCTCTGGATCAATGTGCTGGAAATCAGAGCTGTATTTCTAGCTCTCTAAGCCTTCACCATCTGTTGGCGGCTAGGCACATTCGAGTCCAGTCGGACAACGTGACAGCGTTTTCCTACATCAACTTCCAGGGCGGGACACTCAGCCGCCTGGCAATCTTGGCGCCTCAACATTCTTCAGTGGACAAGGGACTCCTAGTCCACCGTATCCGCAGCCCACATCCTAGATGTGAAAACTGCGAGACAGACTATTTCAGCTGTCCAACCGTGGTCCACAATCCTCAGGTTTTGCGGTAGACACACTGGTTCATGTTTGATCCCAGCTTCGTCTCTACCTCTTGCCCAGAGTCCTGCGCAAGATCAGTAAAGGGGGCCGTCGGGTCATTCTCAAACTCCAGACTGACCCAGGCAGGCTTGGTACCCTGACCTGCTCCTTCTGTCCGTTGGGTTGCCATGGCATCTTCCGGACCGTCCAGACCTTTTCTCAAAAGGTCCGTTTTTTCCGTCAGAATTCTGGATTCTCAGATTGACGGCGTAGCTATTGAGTCCTGGATCTTGGCGACTTCTGGTATCCTTCCTGAAGTCATCTCCGCTATGAATCGAGCTCCAAAGTGTCCTTTGACCTTTTTAGCCTTGCTGACCCTCCTGTCCCTTCCACAGTCCGGTCTACAGCTAGGACTATCCCTCATTAAGGGACAGGTCTCGCCTCTGTCAGTATGTGCCAGCGGCGTATCGTCCGGCTGGCTCCGGTGCGCTCCTTTAAGGGCGCATCTCACATCATTCCGCCTTTCCGGCGGCCTATGGAGCCCTGGGACCTTAATCCGGTCCTCCCGGTTCCCGGAAACCCCCCTTTGCGCCTCTTAGGGAGGTTTCTTTGTTTCATCTTTCACAGAAAGTAGTCTTTCTAGTGGCTATAATTTCCCGCCAGAGAGTTCTGGCTGCACTCTCTCGGAGTCACCCCCTTTTTTGGTCTTTTGCATCAAGACAAGGTGGTCTCCGTCCGACTCCGGACTTTTTTCCCTAAGGTGGTTACTGCTTCCACCTTATCCGGGGCAATTTTCCTGCCTTCCTTTTGTCCGGCTCCTGTTCATCGCTTTGAGGAAGCGTTGCATATCCTGGATCTGGTGCGGGCGCTCCGGATCTATGTGTCTCGCACCGCCGTTATTAGGCGGTGCACCTCTCTCTGGTACTGACTGCTAGTCAGTGTAGCGGTCTCTCGGCATCTAAGCCGACCCTGGTTCGTTGGCTTAGGTCGGCCATTTCCGAGGCCTACAAGTGTACTCAAGTGCCTTCCCCGCCGGGGATCAGAGCACATTTGATCAGACCTGTCGGTGCCTTTTGGGCTTTCAGGCACCAGGCTACGGCTCAGTAGGTCTGTCAGACTGCAGCTCGAATTAGTCTGCATACTTTTTCGAAGCTCTATCCAAGGCATGCTCATGCTTTGGCAGACGCGGGCTTGGGCAGACGCATCTTTCAGGCGTCTGTCGCCCATTTGTGAAGTTAGGTTTGCCTGCTTCTCAGTTGTCTGTTTATTCCCACCCATGGACTGCTTTTGAACGTCCCATGGTCTGGGTCTCCCATAGGAACGATAAAGAAAAAGAGAATTTTGTTACTTACCGTAAATTCTTTTTCTTATAGTTCCGTCATGGGAGACCCAGCACCCTCCCTATTGCCTGTTGGCAGGTTTCTTGTTCCGTGTGTCTTCACCGGCTGTTATTGTTGTAGACAGAGGTTCCGGTTCTTCCGGATTTTACTCTGTCTCTTCTTGTGGGTGGATGTCCTCCTTCAGCTTTTGCACTAAACTGGCTAGGACTGGCTAGCAGGGGGTGTATATGCTAGGAGGGAGGAGCTACACGTTTTGAGTGTAGTAACTTTGTGTGTCCTCCGGGGGCAGTAGCTATACACCCATGGTCTGGGTCTCCCATGACGGAACTATAAGAAAAAGAATTTACGGTAAGTAACAAAATTCTCTTTATTGCTTATTTTAAACTTTTGTAAAAAATAAATAACTGAAAATTGTGGCGTGCAATATTATTCATCCCCTGTAAGTGAATACTTTGTAGCGCCCCCTTTTGCTGTGATTACAGCTGCAGTCTCTTGGGGTATGTGTATCAGTTTTGCACATGGAGAGGTGAAATTCTCGCCCATTCTTTGTAAACAGCTGGAGCTGAGTGAGGTTGGATGGAGGCGTTTGTGAACAGCAGTTTTCTGCTCTTTCCACAGATTTTCAATTGGGTTCAGGTCTGGACTGTGACTTGGCCATTCTAACACCTGGATACGGTTATTTGTGATCCATTCCATTGTAGATTTTGCTTTATGTTTGGGATCATTGTCTTGTTGGAAGACAAATCTCCGTCCCAGTCTCAGGTCTTTTGCAGACTACAACAGTTTTACTTCTAGAATGGTCCTGTATTTGGCTCCATCCATCTTCCCATCAATTTTAACCATCTTCCCTGTCCCTGCTGAAGAAAAGCAGGCCCAAACCATGATGCTGCCTCCACCATGTTTGACAGTGGGGATGGTGTGTTCAGGGTGATGAGCTGTGTTACTTTTATCGTTTGGCATTGTGCCCCAATAGTGTGATTTTGGTGTCATCTGAGCAGAGCACCTTCTTCCACATGTTTGGTGTCTCCGGTGGCTTGTGGCAAACTTTAAACTACACTTTTTATGGATATCTTTGAGAAATGGCTTTCTTCTTGCCACTCTTCCATAAAGGCCAGATTTGTGCAGTGTAGACTGATTGTTGTCCTATGGACAGACTCTCCCACCTCAGCTGTAGATCTCTGCAGATCATCCAGAGGGATCATGGGCCTCTTGGCTGCATCTCTGATCAGTCTTCTCCTTGTGTGAGATGACCGTTTGGATGGACGGCCGGGTCTTGGTAGATTTGCAGTGGTATGATCCTTCCATTTCAATATGATCGCTTGCACAGGGCTTCTTGGGATATTAAAGTTGTGGAAATCTTTTTATAACCAAATCCGGCTTTAAACGTCTCCACAACAGTATCACGGACCTGCCTGTTGTGTTCCTTGGTCTTCATGATGCTCTCTGCGCTTTATACAGAACATGAGACTATCACAGAGCAGGGGCATTATACGGAGACTTGATTACACACAGGGGCTTATATTTATCATCATCAGTCATTTAGGACAACATTGCATCATTCACAGATCCTCAATCAACTTCTGCACTGAAAGTAAAGGGGATGAATAATATTGCATGCCCCAATTTTCAATTTATTATTTTTTTTAAAAATTTAAAATAAGCAATAAATATTGTTCAACTTCACAATTGTGTCACTTGTTGATTCTTCATCATAAAATTTAAAAAAAATTTTATGTTTGAAGCCTGAAATGTGGGAGATGGTTGAAAAAAAATCAAGGGGGCTAAATACTTTCGCAAGGCACTGTACATTATACAACAGTGACGTCACCGCTCTCCCGATATCAGTTATATTCTACAGGAAGTGACGTCACCGCTCTGCAGATATTAGTTATATTATACAGAAAGTGACATCACCGCTCTCCAGATATCAGTTCTATTATACAGAAAGTGACATCCCCGCTCTCCAGATATCAGCTATATAATACAGGAAGTGACATCACCACTCTCCAAATATCAGTTCTATTATACAGGAAGTGACATCCCCGCTCTCCAGATATCAGCTATATAATACAGGAAGTGACATCACCGCTCTCCAGATATCAGCTATATAATACAGGAAGTGACATCCCCGCTCTCCAGATATCAGCTATATAATACAGGAAGTGACATCACCACTCTCCAAATATCAGTTCTATTATACAGGAAGTGACATCCCCGCTCTCCAGATATCAGCTATATAATACAGGAAGTGACATCACCGCTCTCCAAATATCAGTTCTATTATACAGGAAGTGACATCACCGCTCTCCTGATGATTTTACAGCTTGTATGTTACTTTATTGCTGTACTGTCTAATAATAACAACTCTACTTTTTTTTTTCTCTCTGATTTTCAGGGATTTTCTGCATCTGGTCTGTTGAACGGTAACCCCCTGTGGGCAGATGTCCTCACGCTGGGACCGGTGCACGGCTGGGCCGCCATAGGGACGGGTGCCTTTGAGTTTGCTCAGTTTGACAACTTTATGGTTGAAGCTGAATTGGCGGATACATAGGGAAGACCTTATTACAGGATCTGTATATTATAATGATGTGAACAAGTCAGTCTTTCCTGATTGACAAGGGAACGTTATAATATCCAGCTTTCTACAAGCACTGATAACTGCACTACTAAGGATGGGGGGGTCGGAGGGTGGCGGGCACGGTACGTAATGCACAAAACTGCTGATAGTTACTTACAAGACCCCCCTATATTTGCCATCTGCCTATCACTTACTGCAGGGAGGATATGTCCCCCATAACCTCCTCTAATGTTAAATACTACTGTAGTTGTGGGTTTGTTCTTCAGACGACCTGATGGGGGCGCAACTAACTGTTCACATGAATTTATGCAAAGAAAATTGTAATTAACTTTTCTACTTCTGTATAAATGAAGCACAATTGTTATTTGCCAAACGCCTGATAACATTTTGCAGCCCTGTAAAGTCGGGGAATGGCCGGATTGTTTCCATACAGAATGAATCCTGCTCACAGCTGAGGGTTTGTCACAGCGTATCCAGCCCAAACACTGAACTGCAGAAACCTCCCTAATATTCCATTTGCACGGACAGCTTATTAGTCTGGAGTCAAAGCCGTTTAGTTTTTACACTGTAACAGAACCTCAGCTTTTGTGTGTATGATGCGCTCCTCCTGAATGTATAACAAGACGGCCGTATTCTGTCAGGATGGAAGTGAAACAGGATTTTACAAATTGGGAATGTATTGTTTATAGCGCGATTACACGGCACTGCCATCAGATGGGAGGAATCGTGTGTATAAAATACCAAAGATGGCCTGTAAGGGTGCACTTATTTTTTTTATCCTACTTATAATTCACTTATGAAGATTTTATATGACTATGGGTTTAATAAAATGGGGAAGGAGCGAAGCGTCAGAAGATTTCTCCACAATATCCCCATATACGCTGCTGACGCGGGAGCGGAGCAATGAAGCACCGGGGTCCGATTGGCGGGGTCTTCCTCACAGAGGAGCAAATAACTTATCACAGGGCTAAGTGATCCATTTAGTCACAATGGCAGATCAGAATCCTAGCGAGGAAAATGTCGCTGCTGCGCAGTTCTGACGTGACCGCTTTATCCCCCGCAGATAAACAAGCGACAGATCACAATATTCACTCCTAGAATCAAAACTTCAAGAATTCTGCATAACTGTCCATTAAAAATAAGAATTCTGAACTTCTGAGGGTGTGTATACTTATTTCCTTTATGCGCCAGGTACAATTTTTTATATAAAATACCATCATGTATCTTCAAATATAAAAATATATATATATACATACAAGAATATAACTACTATACTACTGCCACCTATATACAAGAATATATCTACTATAATACTGCCCCTATGTACAAGAATATAACTACTATAATACTGCCTCCTATGTACAAGAATATATCTACTATAATACTGCCCCTATGTACAAGAATATAACTACTATAATACTGCCTCTATGTACAAGGATATAACTACTATAATACAGCCCCTATATACAAGAATATAACTACTATAATACAGCCCCTATATACAAGAATATAACTACTATACTACTGCCACCTATATACAAGAATATAACTACTATACTACTGCCACCTATATACAAGAATATATCTACTATAATACTGCCCCCTATATACAGGAATATAACTACTATAATACTGCCCCTATGTACAAGAATATAACTACTATAATACTGCCTCCTATGTACAAGAATATATCTACTATAATATTGCCCCCTATGTACAGGAATATAACTACTATAATACAGCCCCTATATACAAGGATATAACTACTATAATACTGCCCCTATGTACAAGAATATAACTACTATAATACTGCCCCCTATGTACAAGAATATACAGTTAGGTCCAGAAATATTTGGACAGTGACACAAGTTTTGTTATTTTAGCTGTTTACAAAAACATGTTCAGAAATACAATTCTCTATATAATATGGGCTGAAAGTGCACACTCCCAGCTGCAATATGAGAGTTTTCACATCCAAATCGGAGAAAGGGTTTAGGAATCATAGCTCTGTAATGCATAGCCTCCTCTTTTTCAAGGGACCAAAAGTAATTGGACAAGGGACTCTAAGGGCTGCAATTAACTCTGAAGGCGTCTCCCTCGTTAACCTGTAATCAATGAAGTAGTTAAAAGGTCTGGGGTTGATTACAGGTGTGTGGTTTTGCATTTGGAAGCTGTTGCTGTGACCAGACAACATGCGGTCTAAGGAACTCTCAATTGAGGTGAAGCAGAACATCCTGAGGCTGAAAAAAAAGAAAAAATCCATCAGAGAGATAGCAGACATGCTTGGAGTAGCAAAATCAACAGTCGGGTACATTCTGAGAAAAAAGGAATTGACTGGTGAGCTTGGGAACTCAAAAAGGCCTGGGCGTCCACGGATGACAACAGTGGTGGATGATCGCCGCATACTTTCTTTGGTGAAGAAGAACCCATTCACAACATCAACTGAAGTCCAGAACACTCTCAGTGAAGTAGGTGTATCTGTCTCTAAGTCACCAGTAAAGAGAAGACTCCATGAAAGTAAATACAAAGGGTTCACATCTAGATGCAAACCATTCATCAATTCCAAAAATAGACAGGCCAGAGTTACATTTGCTGAAAAACACCTCATGAAACCAGCTCAGTTCTGGAAAAGTATTCTATGGACAGATGAGACCAAGATCAACCTGTACCAGAATGATGGGAAGAAAAAAGTGTGGAGAAGAAAGGGAACGGCACATGATCCAAGGCACACCACATCCTCTGTAAAACATGGTGGAGGCAACGTGATGGCATGGGCATGCATGGCTTTCAATGGCACTGGGTCACTTGTGTTTATTGATGACATAATAGCAGACAAGAGTAGCCGGATGAATTCTGAAGTGTACCGGGATATACTTTCAGCCCAGATTCAGCCAAATGCCGCAAAGTTGATCGGACGGCGCTTCATAGTACAGATGGACAATGACCCCAAGCATACAGCCAAAGCTACCCAGGAGTTCATGAGTGCAAAAAAGTGGAACATTCTGCAATGGCCAAGTCAATCACCAGATCTTAACCCAATTGAGCATGCATTTCACTTGCTCAAATCCAGACTTAAGACGGAAAGACCCACAAACAAGCAAGACCTGAAGGCTGCGGCTGTAAAGGCCTGGCAAAGCATTAAGAAGGAGGAAACCCAGCGTTTGGTGATGTCCATGGGTTCCAGACTTAAGGCAGTGATTGCCTCCAAAGGATTCGCAACAAAATATTGAAAATAAAAATATTTTGTTTGGGTTTGGTTTATTTGTCCAATTACTTTTGACCTCCTAAAATGTGGAGTGTTTGTAAAGAAATGTGACAATTCCTACAATTTCTATCAGATATTTTTGTTCAAACCTTCAAATTAAACGTTACAATCTGCACTTGAATTCTGTTGTAGAAGTTTCATTTCAAATCCAATGTGGTGGCATGCAGAGCCCAACTCGCCAAAATTGTGTCACTGGCCAAAGATTTCTGGACCTAACTGTAACTACTATAATACTGCCCCCTATATACAGGAATATAACGACTATAATACTGCCCCCTATGTACAAGAATATAACTACTATACTACTGCCCCCTATGTACAAGAATATAACTACTATACTACTGCCCCCTATATACAAGAATATAACTACTATACTACTGCCCCCTATATACAAGAATATAACTACTATAATACTGCCCCCTATATACAGGAATATAACTACTATACTACTGCCCCCTATATACAGGAATATAACTACTATACTACTGCCCCCTATGTACAAGAATATAACTACTATAATACTGCCCCCTATGTACAAGAACATAACTACTATAATACTGCCCCCTATGTACAAGAACATAACTACTATAATACTGCCCCCTATGTACAAGAATATAACTACTATAATACTGCCCCTATGTACAAGAATAGAACTCCAATAATACTGCCACCTATGTAAAAGAATATAACTACTATAATACTGCCCCTATGTACAAGAATATAACTACTATAATACTGCCCCTATGTACAAGAATATTACTACTATAATACTGCCCTCCTATGTACAAGAATAGAACTCCAATAATACTGCCCCTATGTACAAGAATATTACTACTATAATACTGCCCTCTATGTATAAGAATATAACTCCTATAATACTGCCCTCTATGTACAAGAATATAACTCCAATAATACTGCCACCTATGTACAGGAATATAACTACTATAATACTGCCCCTATGTACAGGAATATAACTACTATAATACTGCCCCTATGTACAGGAATATAACTACTATAATACTGCTCCTATGTACAGGAATATAACTACTATAATACTGCCCCCTATGTACAAGAATATAACTACTATAATACTGCCCCCTATGTACAAGAATATAACTACTATAATACTGCCCCCTATGTACAAGAATATATCTACTATAATACTGCTCCTATGTACAAGAATATAACTACTATAATACTGCCCCCTATGTACAAGAATATAACTACTATAATACTGCTTTTTATGTACAGGAATATAACTCTGATATTAGGACTTACTACAGAGGATAAAAAGTTTACATGGTATCCTACCAAGAAGAATCGTTTCAGAACTGTTTCCGCCTTTAATGTTGCCCATAATCTGTACAAATCCATTGAGAAACAAACTGTTTTGAGGGGACTAAATAAAAGTGACAATATTGTTGCATAAGTGTTAACACCCTTTTATAATGAAGGATGTGGTTGTGTTCAGAATCAGCCAATCACAGACGGTGCTCGGCATTTACAGGGATTTTATTTAACTCCATAGAAAGTTTCGCTGTTTTAGGACGATTTTCATGACATTTTTGGGACTGACAATATCTGACAATACAGCAAAGGATCTCATTGTGGAAAGTTATTTACCTTTCCAAAGAGTTCGCTCTACCATGGAACACTGCAGACGTCCTCAAGAAGTGGCTTAAATTAGGTACAACAGTGACATTATCTATAGCCCTCAAAAAATTGATTAAAGGATAAGAAGAAAACTGGTCTGGGAGGCGGCCAAGAGCAACATTAAAGGAGCTGTAGAAATTTCTCCCGAACACTGGCCAAGTACTGCACCTGACAATCTCTTGTATTTTAGATGTCCAGCCGATGGGATAGGGAGGCAAGACGGAAGCCTTTTCTTACAAAGAATAACATCCAAGCCTTGCTAGATTTTGCCCAAACCTACATCAAGTCTACCAAAAGCACGCGGGAAAAAGTGTTATGGCCTGATGAGACCCAGGTATATTTTAAAATTAAGGCTAAAAAGTTCAGTTCGGTGCGAAGCCAATAGTGCTTATCACCATACCCATAGTGAAGCATGCTGGAGGCATTCTTGGGACTAATTTTCAACAAAACAGGTGCTTTCCTAAATGTGATGGGAATTATGAACATAATAAATATCAGTCAATTTCGCATCAAATCCTTCTGGGCTTTGCTAACCCCTCCCCCTCAAAGTAAAGAGAAATTGTACTTTTCAGCACAATGACCTTGAGTAACCTACCAATCAGCAAAAGAACGGCTTCACCAGATGCTGAAAGTTTGGAAATGGCTCAGACTTGAGTCCAAGAGAACCTGTGGTGACCTGAAGAGGGCGCAGTACACAGGAGACCCCCCCCCCCCGCCCCCTCAAATCTGAGGTGGGGAGGTTGCAAAGATCGGTGATTCTAGATGTAATAGAATGCATCAAGAAATTCACAGGCAAAAAGTATTAATTTGGGGTGTGCAAATTTATGCAACGACATTCTTTTATTTTGCTTCCACGCTAAAAAAGTTTAATTTATTTCTAAATTTAATTGTACAAACTATGGGTGTGAATAAGCGTAAAAATACTGAAATTCTTCTTGGTAGGATTGTTTTTCATGACAGACACTTGGCATTTTAACTGGGCCAGGGCCAGCGTCCGCACCCGGGAAAAGGCTGGGGCCCTGGACCACTGGGGGGCCCACTCGCTGTCGACAGGAGCGGTGATGTATCCTGCGGCATCCAGCAAACTTCCAGAGACCGCAGTGCTCGGGCCGGCAGCCACACGCTCCTGGCTGCTGGCCCTTTAAATATACACTTGCACGCAGTGGTCACTGCTGAACTCTGCGGGCAGGGGCATTACAGTTAATCTGTGGGCGGAGCTTGCACCCGGTGTGCTTCAGTCCTGTGTCCCACGGAGAGGAGCCACAGCACCAACATCCTGCCGAGCTGTACGTCTCCCACCCCAGAGCTGAATACCTGCCTTAGAGCTGTATGCTCCCCATTGCTGTCGTCCCCCCCCCCCCCCCGTATCGTGTATGTCTCCAGCCTCTCCTGTGCTGTATATATGGCAGTGTCAGTGTGCACGGCCATGTCTGCTAGTGACGACTACTAATCAGCGCAGCACAGCCACATGCCCAGGAGAAGCTGGAGACAAGCGGGGGAGGTGAGTGCAGCTGTGTCTGTATGTATGATGTGTATCTATGTATGTCAGTGTACATGACTATGTATATGTATGTATATTTAGATGTATTTTTGGGAATTTATCTTTAAATATGTACAGTCATGAAAAAGTTTGGGCACCCCTATTAATGTTAACCTTTTTTTCTTTATAACAATTTGGGTTTTTGCTATTTCAGTCTCATATATCTAATAACTGATGGACTGAGTAATATTTTTGGATTGAAATGAGGTTTATTGCACTAACAGAAAATGTGCAATCTGCATTTAAACAAAATTTGACCGGTGCAAAAGTATGGGCACCTCAACATAAAAGTGACATTAATATTTTGTAGATCCTCCTTTTGCAGAAATCACAGCCTCTAGTCGCTTCCTGTAGCTTTTAATGAGTTCCTGGATCCTGGATGAAGGTAGATTTGACCATTCCTGTTTACAAAACAATTCCAGTTCAGGTAAGTTTGATGGTCTCGAGCATGGACAGCCGCTTCACATCATCCCACAGATGCTCAATGATATTCAGGTCTGGGGACTGGGATGGCCATTCCAGAACATTGTAATTGTTCCTCTGCATGAATGCCTGAGTAGATTTGGAGCGGTGTTTTGGATCATTGTCTTGCTGAAATATCCATCCCCTGCGTAACTTCAACTTCGTCACTGATTCTTGCACATTATTGTCAAGAACCTGCTGATGCTGAGTTGAATCCATGCGACCCTGAACTTTAACAAGATTCCCGGTGCCGGCATTGGCCACACAGCCCCAAAGCATGATGGAACCTCCACCAAATGTTACTGTGGGTAGCAAGTGCTTTTCTTGGAATGCCGTATTTTTTGCCTCCATGCATAACGCCTTTTTGTATGACCAAACAACTCAATCTTTGTTTCATCAGTCCACAGGACCTTCTTCCAAAATGTTACTGGCTTGTCCAAATGTGCTTTTGCATACCTCAGGCGACTCTGTTTGTGGCGTGCTTGCAGAAACTGCTTCTTTCCATCACTCTCCCATACAGCTTCTCCTTGTGCAACGTGCACTGTATTGTTGACCGATGCACATTGACACCATCTGCAGCAAGATGATGCTGCAGGTCTTTGGAGGTGCATGATAGGAGGACAAAGGAGATCAGGCAACAATGTGCACGTAAAAAATTCAATTTTATTAGATAAAATCGTGTAATGACAACTGGTACAAAAAGACATATGATAAGACAAGTCAAACCTGAATGTGGAAATATAGAAAAAGTGGTAAAAAATGTGGGCAAACCAATGCCACACAACCTGCCCATATACCATACAGAGGTAAATGTGTGTAAGGGCGTCACATTCCACAGTTATGTGGCGTGGTGGTTCGGTGACAAGGTGATAGCCCCATGGAGAAAAAAAAAGCAGCAAACGTACAGCGGCGTGCTATATGTCAGAATCTTAAATATAAGAGACAAATATCAGGATATACTTTCTCCATACAGGCACACCATAACAGTGATGGCACCACGCCGCAGGGGCACCCAGGCTAGGACAAGGAAGGAAAATGCTATCCCAGCATAAATATGCACAGTGGGTTTATCCCGGCATGGGTGGCCCAGCATTCAGAAAAACAGGGGACGTGAACAATACCTGAGTAGTGTGGCAGGGCAGGCTGTAGGGGCAGGGAGTCCTAGCCTGGGTGCCCCTGTGGCGTGGTGCCATCACTGTTATGGTGTGCCTGTATGGAGAAAGTATATCCTGATATTTGTCTCTTATATTTAAGATTCTGACATATAGCACGCCGCTGTACGTTTGCTGCTTTTTTTTCTCCATGGGGCTATCACCTTGTCACCGAACCACCACGCCACATAACTGTGGAATGTGACGCCCTTACACACATTTACCTCTGTATGGTATATGGGCAGGTTGTGTGGCATTGGTTTGCCCACATTTTTTACCACTTTTTCTATATTTCCACATTCAGGTTTGACTTGTCTTATCATATGTCTTTTTGTACCAGTTGTCATTACACGATTTTATCTAATAAAATTGAATTTTTTACGTGCACATTGTTGCCTGATCTCCTTTGTCCTCCTATCATGCATGCTATCTGGAGTAGGCTTCTGCCCTAGGGGGTCCCCACCAGTGGCCTCCTTGGTGTTATAAGTATTATGGCGAAACTGTTATATCTAACAGGTCTTTGGAGGTGGTCTGTGGATTGTCCTTGACTGTTCTCACCATTCTTCTTCTCTGCCTTTCTGATATTTTTCTTGGCCTGCCACTCCTGGGCTTAACTGTACCCAGGGCCAGATTAAGGTTGGTGGGGGCCCCTGGGCAGAAAATCTGGTGGGGGCCCCATAACGTTAACATTTTTAGCCATAACAGTAGAGCACGAACCGTAGCATTTAGATATAAATCCAATGAACATTTATCTTGTCCTGTTCTGCCACATTCAGATTTACAGCACTACAATACAGACACAGTCCAGGATAACTCACAGCTGTCCACTTACACACAGAAAGTAGAGTTAAGGCTGCTTTACACATTTCGATCTCGTATGCGATCGCACACGCCCCCATCGTATGTGCGGAACAGGCAATTTGTTGCCCGTGTCGCACAAACGATTAACCCCCGTCACACGTACTTACCTTCCAAATGACCTCGCTGTGGGCGGCGAACATCCACTTCCTGAAGTGAAAGGGACGTCACACAGCGGCCGGCCAATAGAAGCGGAGGGGCGGAGATGAGCGGGACGTAAACATCCCGCCCACCTCCTTCCTTCCGCATTGCCGGCGGGACGCAGGTAAGCTGTGTTCATCATTCCCGGGGTGTCACATGGAGCGATGTGTGCTGCCTTAAGAACGATGAACAAAGACGTTCAATTTTTAGAAAATGAACGACGTGTATGCAATCAACGTTTTAACGCACAATCAGGGTCGCACGTAGCTGTCACACACTACAATATCACTAACGATGCCGGATGTGCGTCACTTACGACGTGACCCCGCCGACACATCGTTAGATATATTGTAGCGTGTAAAGCCCACTTTTGTCACATATTTTTTATTGATCCCAATGTTAAGGCAGCCAGGGCCAGCTCCAGGGTTTTGTGGCCTCTGGGTGAGTCTCAGTGGGCCCCATCCACACACAGACACGCACATACACATACAGGCATGCGTATATACATATTTGAAGACAAATTCAGAAAAATACATATAAACAGACAAATATATGGACAATCATATACACTGACATACATGCAGACACAGACGCATTAGGGCTCGTGCGCACGTTGCGTAATTACATGCATTTACGCTGCGTATAGCACTGCAGTGTAAATGCATGCGTCCTGTGTCCCCTATACAATCTATGTAGATTGTGCATGATACGTGCACCCATTGCTTTTATGAACGCAGTGATTTGGGTGCTAAAATGTTGACCCAAATCCGTGCGTTCATAAAATGAGCATGTCAATTATTCCGTGCGCTATGGATGCAGCTCCCGCTCTGTCTATGGTGGGGGCAGCAGCCAGAGCGCAGGAAATCGGCTTTTTTTGTACAGAAAAACTGAATCCATTATGCAGTGTTTCTGCAGCGATTTGACGCGCACATGTGCTGTCAAATCGCTGCAGAATATTCAGCAGTTACGTGCGCATGAGCCCTTACAGGTATTAATATGGGAAAGTCGCCAGCAGCCTCACTCACCTCTCCTGCTTGTTTCCGTCCAGCTCCTTCAGGACATGTGGCTGTTTCACGATGGCTGTCACTAACACACATGACTGCACACTGACAGCACTGCTGTATATACATCACAAGAGGGGCTGGGGGCTACAATATATACATTACAGGAGGGGCAGGGGGCATAGACGTTACTGGAGTGGCAAACAGCTCTGGTGGTGTACTCATCACTGCGATGGGTGACATAGCGCTCTGGGGAACCCATATAGTTCTGGGGGGGGCGCACAGACTGCTCTAATTCATATATACACACACAGTACTGCTTCTTACACACACATCTCTGACACACACACACACACTCCAATGCACCCCCCATCACCCCCTACACACACACACAATACAATGCACCCCCCATTACCCCTACACACACACACGCACACACACAATACAATGCACCCCCCATTACCCCTACACGCACACACAATACAATGCACCCCCCATTACCCCTACACACACACACACAATACAATGCACCCCCCATTACCCACACACACACACACACACACAATACAACCCCCATTACCCCTACACACACACACACACAATACACCCCCCATTACCCCTACACACACACACACACACACAATACAATGCACCCCCCATTACCTCTACACACACACACACACAATACAATGCACCCCCCATTACCCCCCCACACAC